>NC_141876.1:263363080-263385580 GCF_056163025.1 Triticum urartu
GACGGGTTCTCGACCCATACGGGGATGGAGCGACAGAAGTATGGAAATAGGATAAGGTAGCGGCGAGATGAGCTGTTTAAATAGGTGTCAAGTGGAAGTGCAGTGATGTATGCAGCTGAGGCATCCTAACGAACAAACAATTTGAACCTTGTTCCTACATGGCCTGATCAAATCGATCAGGCACTTGCCATCTATCTTCATTGTTCAACTCTTTGATGAAAAGAAGAAAAAACCAAATAAAAAGCTCTACCCTTCCATCACTTGTATAGATAGAGAGGGAGGGCACAGGCCTTTGGTGTCCCTTTTAGTCAAGAATTGGGGCTTCACAATTACTAGCCAATATTTATCTCATGCCTTTCCTCGTTCATGGTTCGATATTCTGGTGTCCTAGGCGTAGAGGAACCACACCAATCCATCCCGAATTTGGTGGTTAAACTCTACTGCGGTGACGATACTGTAGGGGAGGTCCTGCGGCAAAATAGCTCGATGCCAGAATGATAAAAATCTTAACACCTCTTATTTGACTTTTTCACTATTTTGAAATAAGAAAAAGATCCAAATCTAAAATGCAAAGGTCGTCTTATTCAAAACCTCAATCATCACATCCCCTCTCTCCCACTTCACACCTCGGAACACACTATTCTTATAGAGAGAAAGGCGCTTTCCCATGTTCTTAACTTGAAATGAAGGGGTACCCCCGGGAAGAGATCCAGTGGAGATAGCTGGGCCTGTAGCTCAGAGGATTAGAGCACGTGGCTACGAACCATGGTGTCGGGGGTTCGAATCCCTCCTCGCCCACAGCCTTCCAAAGGGGGAAGGGCATTTACTTTCCCCCTGAGGGTAGGAAAATCATGATCGGGATAGCGGACGTAAAGCTATTGAACTTAGGTATGCTCTTTCCTTTTGTTGAAGTGGAATCATAGAACAGAATGTGATACGATGAGATAGAATGCAATAGAAATAGAAACAAGGATAGCGAACAGGTTACCTTCTCCTAAGGGTCAAAGCAAGCCATTTAATTCAATTCTTTATTCTTACATTAAAATTCTTACATTAAAGAATGAATAAAATCCCCCAAGTAGGATTCGAACCTACGACCAGTCAGTTAACAACTGACCGCTCTACCACTAAGCTACTGAGGAACAAGGGGGGATTCGACCTCCTAGAGTTCAACTCCCGCTCTCAACCTATGAACAATATGTGTCCAAAGCTTCTTTCGTAACTCCCATAATTTCTTCGTTGTGGCTCCGTTCCATGCCTCATTTCATAGGGAAGCCCAAAGTGGCTCTATTTCATTCTATTTCACTTCCTAGCACTTCCTATCATTTAATATCCATCCCTTTGGTCTTATTGACATCAGAGATGTCATTTATAGTCTATCTCCTTCTATATATGGAAAGTCAAGAAATTCTCATCGAAACATCGAGAAATTGTGCATATAGAAAACTCTAAAGAAAGAAAAAAAAGGAGACCCATGCCATGATTTTCAAATCTTTTCTATTTAGTAGTCTAAGTTTGTCGATGAGGATAATTAATTCGGTCGTTGTGGTCGGATTCTATGATGGATTTCTGACTACATTCTCCATAGGTCCCTCTTAGATCTTCTTTCTCCAATCTTGGATTAGGGAGGAAGGAGATATTCACGACTACTGGCGATTCCAATCTTCATATCGATATATTATCCACCTCTGTATCTATTCTTTCTTAGCTAAACAGGTGGAAGATCTATCCAATTTGGTTATATTATATCATGGACTCGAAAAACGGATCTGAATTTGACTGAAATGCACGATCTTCACAGCTATCACTTTTCACAATACCTAAAAGGTGGAATAGCGATTTTCGAACCATTTCCTATAAGAGAATGGTTTCCATTACTTTGAGAAATGGATTCTTATATCAAACTATAGCTATTGCATTAAAGAAGAAAAGAAACTAATAGAAGTCGAAGACGCGGAATGATAGTGAATAGAGAGAAAGATTCTTCTGATTTTCTTGTTTCTATCTACTAGACGCCGTGGAGAATTGAGAATTTTCATGTCTTTCAATTCTCGTACTCGTAATTGCAAAGTTATGGAAGGAGACCCATAATTTTGCAATGAAAACAACATATAAAACTCTGAACAATTTCGAAATCAGGCCAAGCGTCTTAATACATATGCAAAAAAAATTCATTATTGGGCCACCATTGATTAGAAGATTTAGCTTGTATGAATCGCTATTGGTTTGATATGAATAATGGCAATCGTTTCAGTATGTTAAGGATACAGATGTATCCACAATTCATTTAGAGTTACTTAATAGTCTATTTCTTATACCATATCTCTATCCCGTGAAATTCTCGAGCCAAAAGATGGATGCATATGTTGTGTTTCATTTTGCTAAATGATACTCCCTCCATTCCAAAATATAGTGCACCCTCGCTTCCCAAGGTCAAACTTTGACCATAAATTTAACCAACGAGACCAACTGCGGCGAGAGAAAAAAATTATATAATTGAAAACTTCTTTCAAATACGAATTCACTGATATAATTTTTGCTCCCGCCGCAATCGGTCTTGATAGTTAAATATACGGTCAAAGTTGAAGCACGTGGATAGAGGAAGCACTACATTGTGGAATGGAGGGAGTATCAATTAAATGGTGTATCAATTCCATAAATTGCATATAGCAATAAATAAATCAGCAAAATTCTTTCTAATCTTTTAGATAGAAGAAACATTTCTTCTATCTAAAATATTAGAAAGAATGTACCCTTCTATCCAAATCCAATTTGCATCGATAAAATAAATCCAAATTCCAGTAGTAGATGAATAATTGCAAATTTGTGTGCGTACGAGATTAGAATAACTTCAAAATATCTGACATAATTTTGTATTTTTTCTGATAAAAAATACATGAAAAAGAAAGGAGGTAGAATTTTTTTTGGATTTATGGTTAAAGAAGAAAAAGAAGAAAACAGGGGTTATGTTGAATTTCAAGTATTCAGTTTCACCAATAAGATACGGAGACTTGCTTCACATTTGGAATTACACAAAAAAGTTTTTTCATCGGAAAGAGGTCTACGAAGACTTTTGGCAAAATGTCGACGTTTGCTGGCTTATTTGGCAAAGAAAAATAGAGTACATTATAAGAAATTAATCGGTCAATTGAATATTCGGGAGCAGTAAGTTGATCGTTCAAATTTTTTTCTTGTTTTATTATTCTTTTAGTAGTCTTAGTTTTTTCATTTTGATGAGCCTCACTTTGAGGAATTCATGGAATAATCCATTTTCATGGAATAATGAATTAAGGAAGAAAGGATATTAGTCTACCGCTTACAAGAAAAGATCTCATGATAGTCAATATGGACCCTTAACACCCATGAATGCATGGTATTCTTCGACCGATCGTTACTCTCGATGGTCAGGATGTTATTGATTGTGAACCCATATTAGGATATTTACACAGAGGAATGGAAAAAAATCGAGGAAAACCGAACTATTATACAATACCTACCTTATGTAACAAGGATATAGAGGGATTGTAGAAAAGGGATAGGATAGTTATTTTTGCAAGAGACTTGTTGTAAATTCCTTAACTTAAGAAAGAAAAAAGAATAAAAACACAGATACATAACATGAAAAAAGAATAAATAAGACGAGATTCGACCCCCCCTACATATTTAATTTTGTAACGCCCAGATAATCATGCTACAGTAATCCCACGCTGATCATTCCATGACACCTCGGTTACTGTTGCTAAACTCGCAATGATTCGAAACCTTTTCAAATCCAAATTCAAATTAATGTCAAGCGACAAAGTTTTCAAAATATTAAATTAAAATGTTCGGGGTGTGATGTTAAATGCATGAGTAATTATAATAAAGCAAACACATTTTTATAAAATGCCTAAATAATTTAAAATGAAATAAAACAGAAAAGAAAATAAAAGAAAATGCAAAACAGAAAACAGAAAAGAAATACAAAAAGGAAAAAAAAGCCCCCCCCCCCACTGGGCCTTTTGGCCCAGCTGGCCTTCCACGCGGGCCCCCAGCCGCCCGAATGGGCCGGCCCACCCCGCGCCCCCACTCCCTTATCCACTCCCTCCCCCAAACCCTAACCCGACGCCACATCTCCCCCTCCCGATCCAGATTGGATCGGGATCGATCCCCACCGACGCCGTGCCTCGAGCCCGACGACCCGGCAGCCAGGACCTCGCCGGTGCCTCTTCCCCGCCGGCCTGCTTCTCCTTTCCGTCCCCGTCGTCCTCGTCCTCTTCCCCACGTCGCTCCCCGCGCCCCGCTGCCTTTGCCCTGTGAATCCTGGTGAGGACCCCCGCCGCTGCTCCCGCTTGCCCCGCCTACGCGCCGTTCGCGCACGCGCCGCGCTCACCACGGCTCTCGCCCGTGCCTCGCTCGCCTAGTTGCAGCCGCCGCGCTCGCCCTGCAAGCCCCGCCCCTGCTCGCCGCTCTGCGCCCCTCCTCCCGCTTTCGCCTCTGCCGTGCAGCCTTTCCCCGGCCGCCGCCCTCAGCACCTGCCTCCGGTCGCGCCCCCCGGGCTCTGCCCGCCCGCGGCGCCCGGCGGCCTCGCCTCGCACTCTGGCTGCGGGTTCGTCTGCATGTGCCCGACGCCCGCGCCCGGCGCATGGCCGCACCCCTGCTCCTCAGTGAGCCGCTGCGCCCGCTGTGCTGCTCTCCCCTGCGCGCCCGTGCTGTAGCCCCCCTCGATGCCGCCAGCCACCCCGCTCGCTGCACCCACGCGCGCCCGCACTGCCCCTCCGCCCTGCGTTTGCTGTCGCCCGTCCGGCCGCTGCTGCTGCTCCACCTACGCCCAGGGCGCGCCCTCGTCGTCCTTCGTCCCGCTCGGACCCACTGCACCATTGCCGCCTCGCTCCACAGTGGCTGCAGCCACCTCCGGCGACGCGCCGTCGCCCGCTTGGGCCTCGTACGGGTCGGGCGCCTGTAGCGCCCCAGCAATCGTACCCGCCCCGATAGGCCTTTGTCCCACTGACAAAGGGGCCCCAGCCCCAGAACGTTTTAACAAAAAAGGGATTTAAAAAATAAATAAATAAAATTAATAATTAAATAATTAAGTAATTAATTGACTTAATTAAATAATTAAGTAATTAATTGACTTAATTAAACTTAATTAATTAATTAAAGAATTAATTAAAGTATTTAATTTTGATTAATTAAAGTAAAACAACTAATTAAGCCTGACTATTTAAACTAATTAACCTAAACCCTAATTAACTAAAACAGTCAATGACAGGAGGGGACCCCCTGTTGACCAGTCAAACGTTGACTGGTCAACTGGGTGCCCCCTGCCCACCTGTGAGTCACTGGGTACACTTTTGTGTACACTGTGCTGGCTGCTCCTAGTAATTATTTTTGAATTAAAAATAATTTCAAAAATTAATAAAATTTTTAGAAAATCATATCTTTTAATCTGTAACTCGGCTGAAAAAACTTTGTACATGAAAGTTGCTCGAAACGACGAGACGAATCCGGATACGCTGTCCGTTCGTCCGCCACGCATCCCTAGCATAGTAAACACACAACTTTCCCCCTCTGGTTCATCTGTCCAAAAACGCGAAACACCGGGGATAATTTCCCCGATGTTTTCCCCCTTCACCAGTACCACCTCGTACCGCGTTAGGGCACACCTAGCTTTACGCTTTGCCATGTCATGCATTTGTTTGCATTATATTTATTGTTTCTCCCCCCTCTTCTCTCGCTAGACACCGAGATCGACGCCGCTGCTACCCAGTACGACTACGGAGTTGACGACCCCTCTCTCTTGCCAGAGCAACCAGGCAAGCCCCCCCCTGATCACCAAATATTGCCTACTCTCCTCTATACTGCTTGCATTAGAGTAGTGTAGCATATTACTGCTTTCCGTTAATCCTATCCTGATGCATAGCCTGTCCTTACTACTACTGTTGTTACCTTTACCTGCAATCCTAATGCTTAGTATAGGATGCTAGTTTATCATCAGTGGCCATACATTCTTGTCTGTCTGCCATGCTATACTATCGGGCCGTGATCACTCGGGAGGTGATCACGGGTATATACTTATACATAATATATGATACTTGTGGTGACTAAAGGCGGGTCGGCTCGTAGGAGTACCCGCGAGTGATTCACGGATTGGGTCCGAAAGACGTTTGTCCCGATGGCCCTCTGAGTGGATCTTTGTGGCGAAGTGACAGGGCAGGTTGAGACCACCTAGGAGAGAGGTGGTCCTGGCCCTGGTCGGCGTTCGCGGTTATTTTAAGATAACACATTTAACGAGATCTTAGTATTTGATCTGAGTCTGGCTACTGGCCTATACGCACTAACCATCTACGCGGGGACAGTTATGGGCACTCGACGTCGTGGTATCAGCCGAAGCCTTCGTGACATCAGCGACTGAGCGGCGCGCGCCGGATTGGACTGGAACGCCTGCTAGGCTAGGTCTGCTTCCGGCCGCCCTCGCAACATGCAGGTGTGCAATGGGCGATGGGCCCAGACCCCTGCGCCATAGGATTTAGACCGGCGTGCTGACCTCTCTGTTGTGCCTAGGTAGGGCTGCGACGTGTTGATCTTCCGAGGCCAGGCATGACCTAGGAAAGTGTGTCCGGCCAAATGGGATCGAGCGTGTTGGGTTATGTGGTGCACCCCTGCAGGGAAGTTAATCTATTCGAATAGCCGTGATCTTCGGTAACAGGACGACTTGGAGTTGTACCTTGATCTTATGACAACTAGAACTGGATACTTAATAAAACACACACTTCCAAGTGCCAGATACAACTGGTGATCGCTCTCTAACAGGGCGACGAGGAGAGGATCGCCTGGTAGGATTATGCTATGCGATGCTACTTGGAGGACTTCAGTCTATTCTCTTCTACATGCTGCAAGACGGAGGCTGCCAGAAGCGTAGTTTTCGACAGGATTAGCTATCTCCCTCTTATTTTGGCATTCTGCAGTTCAGTCCACCGATATGGCCCCTTTACACATATACCCATGCATATGTAGTGTAGCTCCTTGCTTGCGAGTACTTTGGATGAGTACTCACGGTTGCTTTTCTCTCCCTTTTCCCCCTTTCCCTTCTACCTGGTTGTCGCAACCAGATGTTGGAGCCCAGGATCTAGACGCCACCGTCGACGACGACTTCTACTACACTGGGGGTGCTTACTACTACGTGCAGCCCGCTGACGACGTCCAGGAGTAGTTTAGGAGGATCCCAGGCAGGAGGCCTGCGCCTCTTTCGATCTGTATCCCAGTTTGTGCTAGCCTTCTTAAGGCAAACTTGTTTAACTTATGTCTGTACTCAGATATTGTTGCTTCCGCTGACTCGTCTATGATCGAGCTCTTGTATTCGAGCCTTCGTGGCCCTGGCTTGTAATATGATGCTTGTATGACTTATTTATTTGTAGAGTTGTGTTGTGATATCTTCCCGTGAGTCCCTGATCTTGATCATACACGTTTGCGTGTATGATTAGTATACGATTGAATCAGGGACGTCACAAATTTCCTCTCCTATACAAAAACTAGCAAGACCCACTCCATTGGTAATTCCATCAATAACACCCTTATCAAAAAACTCCGTGACTTCGGTTAACCCTCTTATACCGAGGGTAAAGACCCTAGTATAGAAAATTTCTATATAACCACGATTATATGACCAACTGTATATTTTTTTACTTGATCTAAAAATTCTTTTTAGGATTTCCTTTGTAAAAAGAGTTTATTAAATCCAAATTCTGAAAAAAAAGCGGATCCATAGAAGATATATGCTATGAGTAAACCAAAGATAGCTAGACTTATAGAAGAAATTGCATTAGTAATAAATTCATATGAATTTACAAAAAAATTAGAACTTTCCTGGGTAAAGTTTATTGAGGGAGCTAACCACTTTGATAATATGATTAACTCTGCTATTTCATTATCAATTCCTTCATTATCAAAAGAGATTCCTATGAATCCAATGAACAAAGTGAAAAGTAGTAATATAAGAAGAGGAAATAACATAGTATTTCCCGTTTGATGCGGATAGGCAAAAGTGTTTTTATCCCCAAAAGACGTAGTAAAGGATCCTATCCTATTTCTTGTATTACCTTGAATTTTTGGTATATTTTGTGAAAAAAAGGAAACTCCACTCTTCGTTGTTGATAAAACGAAATCCCTATTCACTCCTTTGGGTATCCTTTTTCCCCATAAGGATATTGAATACATGGAACTCTCTTTAGTGCTACTGTAATTTTGAAAATGAACACGCAAATACCCATCAAATGTAAGTAAATATATCCTAAAGATATGAAAGGCAGTTAATCCTGGAGTAAAGGAGGCTATTATTCCAAAAAAAGGGCGAATACAACCAACTATTACTAAGGATTTCATCTTTGGACCAGAAGCAAGCAAGAGGTGGAATACCACAAAGAGAAAGTGTACCCCATAAAAAAGTAGTTCTTGTGATTGGAATGTATTTTCTTAAACCGCCCATAAGAACCATATTTTGACTTCTATCTGGTGAATATCCAACAAGAGGTTCCATTGAATGAATAACGGATCCGGATCCCAAGAACAATAAAGCTTTTGAATAAGCATGAGTGATCAAATGGAATAAAGCAGCTTGATAAGAACCTGTACCTAGAGCTAACATCATATAACCCAATTGAGACATTGTAGAATAGGCTAAGCTTATTTTAATATCTCTCTGAGAAAGAGCTAAAGTAGCTCCTAAGAATAGTGTTATTGTACCTACTAAAGAAATAAAACTCATTATCAAAGGTAAAGATATGAAAAGAGGAAGAAGTCGAGCTAGAAGAAAAATTCCCGCAGCAACCATAGTTGCTGCGTGTATAAGAGCTGAAATAGGAGTGGGCCCTTCCATAGCATCAGGTAACCATACATGAAGAGGGAATTGTGCGGATTTCGCAACTACACCAAGGAATAATAAAAAAGCACACAAAGTAGTAAGTGAAGAATTAATTCCATTATTAGGAATCCAGTTATTAGCTATTTTGAACAAATCCCTAAACTCTAAACTACCTGTTATCCAAAAAAACCCTAAAATTCCTAATAATAGACCAAAATCGCCTACACAATTAGTTACACCAAAAGCCTATCAATAAATAAGAACACATTCCCACGAGTTCCCAAAAAATTTTTGTATCAAATTGGAGCTAGTAACCAATCCCAACATGGAAGTATTGAAAAAACTTATATAAACAAAAAATCTCAAATATCCTTCATCGTGAGACATATAACCATCACTATAAATAAGTACCAGGATTCCTAAGTAGTAATTAGTATTAACATAATAGAAGTAAGTGGGTCAATCAAGTATCCAAATTCTAAAGAAAAATCATTATTGACGGTCCAAGACCATAGATATTGATAGATCAAACTTCCATTTATTTGTTGAATAGACAGTTGAACTGAGAATGCCATAGCTATACTTAAGAGTAAAACACTAGGAAAAGCCCTTATGCGATGAAGATTTTTTGTTGCTGTCGGAATAAGAATAAGACCAAATCCCATTGACATAATAACTGGAAGTGGGAGAATAGGAATTACCCATGCATATTGATATGTATGTTCCATAAGAAAAGAAATTGCAACTTTTACTTCAATTTTTACTTCAATTTTTCTATAAAATTGTTTCGAATTCACCAAACCAATTCTTATCTCTTTCTGAAAGAATAAATAAAAAGAATAAGAAAAAATACTGAAATTCTTAATTTTTCCAAAATTTATCTCATTGTAACAATTAAAAATTAAGAATGGGTTTAGTTGGTTAAATTAAAAAAGTTAATAAAATAACTTCGTTACGTAGTTATTTTATTAACTAAATAAAGATATTTATAAAAATAAAAAAATTGGAATCATTTTACTTTCTATTCATAATTTATTTTTATATTTCTTTAAAACAAAGGTGAAACAGCTCTCTTGTTCCATAATTAACTGATTGAGTGAATTCCAATGAAACCCTATGTTTATAAGAAATTATCCTAATGACTATAAATTACCTAAGTTTTAGAATGTCTTGTTTAAGAGACTCAGTATTTTTTGTTTTGATTGGAATTCCTTTCCGCTATGGATTACCATTCTGAACTTAATTAACTATTTTCATTTTCCCTTCTTTTTATCCCCCCGTCTTATCTTATATGGGGGATAGGCTTCCATACCATATATCTATATATGAAGTATACTTGATATATAAATAGATATAAATAGATTTAAATGAGAAACCCTTCTATATATTATATATTATTAAAAACTAGTACAAAATATATAAAGAAAAAATGTTAAAAAATTATTGTTGTCTTATCCGCATTAGACAAAATGAAGTAAAAAATAATTCTAAATTTAACTATCTTTCAGTATCTAAGTATAAATACTAATAAAAAGAAGAAAGAAGGATTGATTTCCAGCAATAGATGTATTTCACATACAACTAGAAAAAAGTAATTTCCTTTTTGAATGGCAGGTCCAAAAAAACGTACTTCAATGTCAAAAAAGCGTATTCATAAAAATATCTGGAAGAAAAAGACTTATTTTTCCATAGTACAATCTTATTCTTAAGTAAAATCAAGATCATTTTCGAGCGGTAATGAGCATCCAAAACCAAAGGGTTTTTTTGGGCAACAAACAAAATAATAAAATTTTGGAATAATATGAATTGACTTATCAAAAAGAATTCCAATTATTTAATAATTTTGATTCTTCTTTGAATGTACTTTTATGTGTCAAATTACTCGGTACAATATTCTTAGAACAAAAAACCCCTCTTATCTTATATATACAAGAAAAAAAAGTTGTGTTTGGTATACTGTGTGCTAAGTATTCTTTTCCTATCAATGAACTTTTCATAATTTTCATAATAGAATCCTCATATTCTATTATGAAAATTATGAAAAGTGGAGTATTCTTACAATAGGACCTACAACTTCCACCTATCTTCTCCAAAATCATAAGGTTAGTAAATCTTATTAATAAGAGCATAAAGACTTTCATTCTAGAAAGTTTTAAAAAAATCCAAAAAAGCCTTTTATATTTATCCATTTTAATTTCATCATTAAATAGAAACCCTTTGGGATTTTTTTCATTGTATTGAAAGAATTTTCAAAATGTAAACGAGAAATTAATTAGAAAAAATTAGTTCTATAATTGCATGTTAGAAAAAAGAAGTTCCAACTCTTTCAAGCAGTGTTTGTGTTTCTATTGGGCAAAGCAAGAGCTTATTGTAAAAAAATGGAAACGATACTACCAAACGAAGTCTATTTTAATGAAAACTCTAATGTTCCTAAATTTTATGGACTTTCCCTATATCGATGATTCCCAAGATAATAGTTATTATTCTTTTAAGTTACCTATTATTTGAAGTTAGCCGCCATGGTGAAATTGGTAGACACGCTGCTCTTAGGAAGCAGTGCTCAAGCATCTTGGTTCGAATCCGAGTGGCGGCATTCTTGAAAAAGAATACAATAGATTAGAAATCAATTCGAAATTTACAATTTCGTAATGGGACCTTCCCCTTATGCTATTTGCAACTTTAGAACATATCCTAACTCATATCTCTTTCTCAACGATTTCAATTGAGTACGATTCATTTTATAACCTTATTAGTTCGTGAACTTGGAGGATTACGTGATTCGTCAAAAAAAGGAATGATAGTTACTTTTTTCTCTATAATAGGATTCTTAGTTTCTCGTTGGGCTTCCTCGGGACATTTTCCATTAAGTAATTTGTATGAGTCATTGATCTTCCTTTCATGGGCCCTGTATATTCTTCATACCATTCCTAAAATACAGAACTCTAAAAATGATTTAAGCACAATAACTACGCCAAGTACTATTTTAACACAATGCTTTGCCACATCGGGTCTTTTAACTGAAATGCATCAATCTACGATACTAGTACCTGCTCTACAATCTCAGTGGTTAATGATGCATGTCAGTATGATGTTATTAAGCTATGCAACTCTTTTGTGCGGGTCCTTATTATCTGCCGCTATTCTAATCATTAGATTTCGAAATAATTTCCATTTATTTTCTAAAAAGAAAAAATGTTTTAAATAAAACATTTTTCTTTAGTGATATTAAATATTTTTATGCAAAAAGAAGTGCTTTAAAAAGAACCTCTGTCCCTTCATTTCCAAATTATTACAAATATCAATTAACAGAGCGTTTGGATTCTTGGAGTTATCGTGTCATTAGCCTAGGATTTACCCTTTTAACCGTAGGTATTCTTTGTGGAGCAGTATGGGCTAATGAGGCCTCGGGATCCTATTGGAATTGGGATCCTAAGGAAACTTGGGCATTTATTACTTGGACCATATTCGCAATTTATTTACATAGTAGAACAAATCCAAATTGGAAAGGTATGAATTCTACACTTATAGCTTCGATAGGATTTCTTATAATTTTGATTTGTTATTTTGGTATAAATCTATTAGGAATAGGCTTACATAGTTTTGGTTCGTTTACATTAACACCTAAATGATTACATAAAAATAAAACCTTCATGAAATGAAGGTTTTTTACTTTTATGTTTTATTTGAGAACCCCTTGAACGCCTTCTCAAAGGGTTCTCAAAAATTCGAGATGGATCTAATTATACTTTTTTTTACTTATTTCTGCATTAATAGAGCAGACGAGTAAAACAAAGCAAATCTATTTAGGATAATAATTGGATAAGAGAGCCTCTACCCTGTCAACGGATAGGGAGAGAACAAAATCTGGATAAATACCAATTCCTATTACTGGTAAAAAGATACAGATTAAAATAAAGAGTTCTCGTGGTCCAGAATCCACAAAATTTGTGTTTGGAACATTAAATAGCTTGTATCCATAGAACATCTGGCGTAACATAGATAATAAATAAATAGGAGTTAATATCATTCCAATTGCCATTACAAAAGTAATTAGTGTTTTTGGAATTAACAGAAATTTTGGACTAGTAATTAGTCCAAAAAATACTACTAATTCTGCGACAAAACCACTCATTCCTGGTAAGGCAAGAGAAGCCATTGAAAATCTACTAAACATGGTAAAATTTTTAGGCATTGGGATAGATATTCCCCCTAGTTCTTCGAGATAAACAAGACGCATTCTATCAGAAGCGGTTCCTGCCAAGAAAAAAAGTGTAGCACCAATAAATCCATGGGACAATATTTGTAAAATAGCTCCATTGAGTCCAATGTTGGTTATGGAACCAATTCCTATAATAATGAAACCCATGTGAGATACAGAGGAATAAGCTATTCTTTTTTGGAAATTTCGTTGACCAAGAGAAGTTGAAGCTGCATAGATTATTTGGATCACTCCTATTGTTACTAACCAGGGCGAAAATAGATAATGAGCATGAGGTAACAATTCCATGTTGATCCGAATCAATCCATATGGTCCCATCTTCAATAATATTCCCGCTAAAAGCATACATGTACTATAATGTGCTTCCCCATGGGTATCTGGTAACCACGTATGTAGGGGTATAATCGGCAATTTGACAGCATAAGCAATAAGGAAGCCAAAATATAAAAGTATTTCCAAGGTTGCAGGGTATGATTGATTAATTAATCTTTCCAAATCTAATCCTGGTTCGTTGGAACCATATAAGCCCATACCCAGAACTCTGATTAAGAAAAAAATGGAACCGCCTGCAGTATAGAAAATAAACTTTGTAGCTGAATATAGACGCCTCTTCCCCCCCACATGGATAAAACTAAGTAAACAGGAATTAATTCTAACTCCCACATGATAAAAAAGTAAAAGGTCTCACGAAGAAAATAATCCTATTTGACCACTATACATTGCGAGCATCAGGAAATAGAATAATCGCGAATTCCGTGTAATTGGCCAAGCTGCTAAAGTAGTGATAAATCCTGTCAATAAAATAGATCCTAATGAAAGTCCATCGATTCCCAGTCTCCAGTGGAAATCGAAGACATCTATCCATTTATAATCCTCCTTTAATTGGGTTAAGGGATCCTCCAGTTGGAAATGATAACAGAACACATAAGTCATTAGAAGGAATTCTAATAAACAAATAGATATAGTATACCACCTAATGAATTTGTTTCCCTTATGAGGTAAAAAGAAAATTAATGAACCTGCAAATATCGGCAAAACAACAAGTATTGTTAACCAAGGAAAATAACTCATGATAAAGTGATAAAGACAAGATACGTTTTGACCAGAAAAGCCCGTGCTTGATTATTTCGAGCACATGCTTCTTCGGTAAAGAGGAATCAGACGATTCGAGTGAAGTTTCTTGTAACGTATCAATAAGATAGAGCCATGCTACGTGTTATTTCAGGCCCTAAATAAATGCGGACACTTAAAAATTCTGTCGAGCAGGCAGATTCACATGTCTTACAACCAACACAATCTTCGGTTCTTGGCGCGGAAGCAATTTGCTTGGCTTTACATCCATCCTAGGGTATCATTTCTAATACATATGTTGGACAAGCTCGTACACATTGAGTGCATCCTATACATGTATCGTAAATTTTTATGGAATATGACATCGGATCTATAAATTTTTCTTTTCAACATAAAATTTTTCGATCTGCTAAAAATGAAATTAGTACTATAATGAGTCATCTGTATTGTAGACACCATACGAAGCAATGGTTTATCCAAACTTCAAAAATAAAAAACTATTTTTTAATCTGTTTGTGATAAAGCGTGAAGAGAGCCAAGAGACTTTAATTTTGGATTTCAACAATAAGAAATAAGAAAGAATTTTACGAATTGTACAGACGAATTCGAATTAGCCAATAAATTGTCTATCGTCTTTTCAATATAAATTATTGCAATATTCAAATTGCAATATCAATGAATTAAAAATACAAAAAATCATTTAAGTGAAAAAGAATACTATGCAATAATCTACTAAAAATGGATATTCTCAAATAATACTAAGAAAATAGTATTGATTTCTATTTATGTTAATACGCGCGCCTTTGTTTAGAGGATTCTATGTCAAATTATTCAATAAATTAGATTGATTGATACGAGTGGATTTCCTATTACGACGGATGGAAGAAAGAATGGATAGTCCAATAGCGTCTTCAGCAGCCGCAAGGGCTATAACAAAAATTGCGAAAATATCTCCTTTCAATTGGCGACTATCAAATAGATCAGAAAATGTTACGAGATTTAGATTAATTGAATTCAGTATAAGTTCAAGACATATTAGAGCTCTAACCATGTTTCGGCTTGTGATCAATCCATAGATACCAATCGAAAAAATAGACATTCAAAAAAGTACATGTTCAAACATCATTAGCTAACTCCTTATCAATCTCGATTCATTTCAATATGAGGGCAAGAATTGAACCGATCCAATTAATTACAATAGAACAATTACACAACAAAAGAGAAAATAAAGGAGGTATTTGTTGGCAGTAGATGGATTTTACTAAATCAAAATTGTGATTCTTTAGTTATTTATTTTAGATTTGCAATTCTTATAATTTGTACTTTTTCTAAGTTTTCTTATTGCCGAGCCAAAGTAATTGCACCTATTAAAGAAACTAGAAGAATTATGGAAATGAGTTCAAACGGAAGATAAAAAGCAGTTGCTAAATGAATTCCAATTTGTTGAACATTATTTATGAGACCCTGTTCTACTAGTTGGTTTGATCTTGTAGTCCAAAGAATTCCATACCACGACGTATCTGGGATAGTAGTCATTAGTGAAAAAACAATAGTTATACAAACGAGTGAAGTGAACACATCTCCAATAGTCCAATAATTCTTATCTTTAGACCATTATGAGCCATTTACGAACATTACAACGAATATGATCAAGACATTTATGGCTCCCACATAAATAAGAAGTTGTGCGACAGCTACAAAGTAGTAATTTAATAAAACATAGAATAAGGATATACAAACAAGAACTAATCCCAGAGAAAAGGAAGAATAAATGGGGTTGGTAAGTAATACTACTCCTATACCCCCTAGTAGAAGAACAAATCCCCCAAATAGCATAAGAATCTCCTGTATTGGTCCAGGTGAATCCATTATGGATATAAAGAAATTAATAGTATAAATTTTTTCATGAACTGACTAAAACTAAAGGATTCAAGGAAGGAAAAAAGGATTAGGGTATTTTTTGGTGTATAAACTGTATAGTTATAAATTATATTATATCACGAAAATCTAGTCTGATTTAAAATAAGAAATAATTTCCAATAAGCATTAGTTTTTCGTTTTTCTTTATAGTTTAATTTTAAAGTTTAATAAAGAATTATTATATTTTTATAACAAAAAGACAAAATCAAAGTTTAGTAATCAGTAATCGTTCTTGAATTCGAAGATTTTTCTTTGTTTATTTTACTTTCAGACGAATTCCTAATTGTTTGAATTGTGTAATCTCCCATTAATGAGATTGGTAGCTGACTTAAAGAAATTTGGTTGTAATTCAATTCATGACTATCATAGGTAGAAATTTCATATTCTTCAGTCATTGATAAACAGCTTGTTGGATAGTACTCAACACAATTGCCACAAAATATACAAACTCCGAAATCAATACTATAATTAAGAAATTGTTTTCTTTTAATATCCTTTTCAAATCTCCAATCCACAACGGGTAAATCTATCGGACATACGCGAACACATACTTCACAAGCAATACATTTATCAAAGTCAAAGTGGATTCACCCTCGAAAACGCTCTGGTGTAATTGATTTTTCATAAGGGTAGTGAATCATTATAGGTAAACGATTTGTGTGGGATAAGGTAGTTATGAAACTTTGACCTATGTACCTTGTAGCACGTATTGTTTGTTGACCATAACTCATGAACCCAGTTACCATAGGGAACATATTCATTCTAAATATCTATGAAAAAGATATGTTTCTTTCTCTTGTTTGAGAGAGCTTTTGTGTTGAAAATATTCTTACTATTATTGTATTATCTTATTTATAGTGAAACAAGTTGAGAAGAGGTTGTTAATAAGAGATTGCCCAGGGAAATAGGTAAAAGAAATTTCCATCCAAGATTTAATAACTGATCCATTCTCATCCTTGGTAAAGTCCATCTTATTGTGATAGAAATGAAGAGAAATAAATAAGCTTTAGTTAATGTAATAAATATACCCATTGTCATTTCCAAAATTCCAACTCCTTTATTCATTTGAAAAAAAATCAAAAAAGGGTATATAGGGAATAGATAAATTCCACCCGCCCAAGTAGAGAACTGTTACAAATAAAGAAGAAACTAATAAATTTAGGTAAGAAATAAGATAAAATAAACCATATTTGATACCGGAATATTCAGTTTGGTAACCTGCTACTAATTCTTCCTCCGCTTCTAGTAAATCAAAGGGTAATCTTTCACATTCTGCCAAATAAGAAATTAAAAAAACCAGAAAACCTATAGGCTGACGCCAAATATTCCATCCAAAAACCGTATTTTGACTGTGCTTCAACTATATCAACTGTACTTGAACTGTTAGATAATCATAGTCGATGATAAAATCACAGTTCCCACCGCTATTTCAAAACCGTACATGAAACCTTAGCTTCATACGGCTTCTCTATGATCAGAAAGAGGAAAGGACTGTTTTGTTCCTAGCCCCTGGAGCATAGATAGAATTAGATAAAATAAAATAGATTTGAATGTCCTAAATTAGACCAAAGGAATTCCGTCTGCTAGAATAAGAAAAAGCGCTTCCGAATTGATCTCATCCTTTATAATATAATGAAAAAAATTCTTTGTTCAGTAATAACTTAATCTTGGAATAAAACAATTGTTACTTGTTATAGGAATTCAATTAATAAATGGAAAGAGTTGGGTATTAGTTCATGAGCAATTCTGCATGAATATGGATAGAGGAAGGAAATAATGACTTTTTTCTAGTGCACTCCATATCTTTTTTACTATTCTTCTTTCTCCAGGGAGGGGGTATTTAAAAAGAAAAATGGATAAAGGGTTAATTCTTTCGTGATAGCCATTTCCTTAACAAGTGAATGGGAACATACTCTGGATCGGAATCTGAAGAAAGTACTACTTGATAATTTCTACAAATTACAAGTCCTTATTATGATTCCTTTTATGGGCAAAAATCTCTAATGTTTTAGATTTTCCATTACTAATCCTTTATGTACTTTAGTGTTCCTAACCCTTCACTAACTTTTAGTGGATTCTTCTTATGGATTATTAAGTTATAGTAATAACTAGGAGTATTCTAGTAATCGAATTCCATATCGTGAATCCTTTATTCTTGGCCGCTTCTAGATATGATGACTAATTAAAAAAATATCAACCTTGGGATAAAGAGTTTACACTGCTTATGTTTACTTCCACTATTTTCTTGTACGTAGGAAATGAGATTTTTTCTTTTTACTACAAATTTATAAGCTTTTTTGTTTCACTCATATAGCTATCTAGTTTAACTTACCAACCCAAATACTAAATAAGAAAAGGAATATAAATAGTTAATGGATTTTATAGGAAAAAGATCTATTTTAGCGAATCACACATAGGTATATTGCTAGCACACAAAAAGTTAATGGTATTTCATAACTAATGGATTGAGCAGCAGCTTATAGACCGCCTGAAAAAGAATATTTATTACTTGAGCTATATCCTGCCATAAGAAGACCAATAGGAGCTATACTTGAAATGGCAATCCATAAAAAACACCAATACTAAGATCGGCTAAAACAAAATGATATCCCAAAGGGATAACTAAAGACTTAATAAAACTGATATGAATGCTATAGAGGGTCCAATGCTAAATAAAGAAATATCTCCTCGGGATGGCAGAATACCTTCTTTAAAAAGTAGCTTAGTCCCATCTGCTATAGATTGAAGAAGGCCCAGGGACCCAGCATATTCAGGACCAATACGTTGTTGTATCGACACAGATATTTCTCTTTCTAACCACACAATTACAAGTACCTCTATTGTTATTCCCAAAAGGAGGGTCAAAATGGGTAGAATCGATATCAGTCCATAGACTTCTTTAAATAATTCCAATTTCGAAAAAGAATTGATAGTTTCTACCTCTACCCTATCTATTATCATTTCAACGATCAACTTCCCCCATAATGATATCTATACTACCTAATATCGTCATGATATCAGCCAATTTCATTTTTTTAACTAGCTGAGGAAGAATTTGCAAATTAATAAACCCGGGTGGACGGATTTTCCATCTCCAGGGGAAAAGGCTGTCATCTCCTACCAGATAAATCCCTAATTCACCTTTTGGGGCTTCTACTCTTACATAAAGCTCTTGTCTTGACAATTCAAAATTGGCCGAAGGTTTTTTACCAAGAAATTTATACTCAAAATCATTCCATTCAGAATTATTTTCTTTCTTAAAGCGTTGGACTTATAAATTCTCATAAGGTCCTCCAGGAAAGTTTTCTACAGCTTGTTGAATTATTTTGATGGATTCCCTCATTTCACCAATTCGTACTAAATAGCGAGCTAACGAATCCCCATCCTTTTGCCATTGGACTTTCCAATCTAATTGGTTGTTAGACTCATAAGGATCTACTTTACAAAGATCCCATTGTATTCCAGAAGCTCGTAACATCGGTCTCGATAATCCCCAATTTATTGCTTCTTCTCCGCTATAAAACCTACTCCTTCAACTCGCTCTAAAAAAATTGGATTCTGTGTAATAAGTTGTTCATATTCAACAACTCCGCGTAAAAAATAATCACAGAAATCTAAACATTTATCGATCCATCCATAAGGTAGATCGGCAGCTACTCCTCCGATGCGAAAGTAATTGTGCATCATTCGCATACCTATAGCAGCTTCAAATAGATCATATATTAATTCTCTCTCTCTAAAAATATAGAAAAAAGGAGTCTGTGCGTCGAGATCCACCATAAAAGGTCCAAGCCATAGCAAGTGAGAAGCTATCCGGCTTAATTCTAACATAATTACCCTAATATAGATGGCTCTTTGTGGTAATTGAATATTCTCCAAGAATTCTGGTGCATTTACTGTTATTGCTTCTGTAAACATAGTAGCTAAAAATCCCACCTTGTTACATAAGGTAAGTATTGTATAATAGTTTGGTTTTCTGTGATTTTTTCCATTCCTCACCATCGAGAGTAACGATCAGTCGAAGGACACCATGCATTGATGGGTGTTGAGGGCCCATATTGACTATCATGAGATCTTTTCTTGTAAGCGGTAGACTCATATCCTTTCTTCCTTAATTCATTATTCCATGAATTCCTCAAAGCGAGGCTCAACAAAATGAAAAATATAAGACTACTATAAGACTACTAAAAAATAATAAAAAAGAAAACAATTTGAATGATTAACTTACTGCTCCCGAATATTCAACTGACCGATTAATTTCTTATAGCGTACTGTATTTTTCTTTGCCAAATAAGCCAGCAAACGTCGACGTTTTCCCAAAAGTCTTCTTAGACCTCTTTCCGATGAAAAATGTTTTTTGTGTAATTCCAAATGTGAAGTAAGTCTCCGTATCTTATTGGTGAAACTCAATACTTGAAATTCAACAGAACCCCTGTTTTCTTCTTTTTCTTCTTTAACCATAAATCCAAAAAAATTTCTACCTCCTTTCTTTTTCATGTATTTTTCTAATCAGGAAATATACAAAATTATGTCATATATTTTGAAGTTATTCTAATCTCGTACACACACAAATTTCCAATTATTCATCTACTACTGGAATTTAGATTTATTTTATCGATGCAAATTGGATTTGGATAGAAGGGTACATTCTTTCTAATATTTTAGATAGAAGAAATTTCTTCTATCCAAAATATTAGAAAGAATTTTGCTGATTTATTTATTGCTATATGCAATTTATGGAATTAATACACCATTTAATTGATATCATTTAGCAAAATGAAACACAACATATGCATCCATCTTTTGGATCGAGAATTTCACGAGATAGAGATATGGTATAAGAAATAGACTATTAAGTAACTCTAAATGAATTGTGGATACATCTGTATCCTTAACATACTGAAACGATTGTCATTATTCGTATCAAACCAATAGCGATTCATACAAGCTAAATTTTCTAATCAATGGTGGGCCAATAATGAATTTATTTGCATATGTATTAAGACGCTTGGCCTGATTTCGAAATTTTCAAGAGTTTTATATGTTGTTTTCATTGCAAAATGATGGGTCTCCTTCCATAACTTTCCAATTATGAGTACGAGAATTGAAAGACATGAAAATTCTCAATTCTCTACGGCATCTAGTAGATAGAAACAAGAAAATCAGAAGAATCTTTCTCTCTATTCACTATCATTCAGCGTCTTCGACTTCTATTAGTTTCTTTTCTTCTTTAATGCAATAGCTATAGTTTGATATAAGAATCCATTTCTCAAAGTAATGGAAACCATTCTCTTATAGGAAATGGTTCGAAAATCGCTATTCCACCTTTTAGGTATTGTGAAAAGTGATAGCTGTGAAGATCGTGCATTTCAGTCAAATTCAGATCCGTTTTTCGAGTCCATGATATAATATAACCAAATTGGATAGATCTTCCACCTGTTTAGCTAAGAAAGAATAGATACAGAGGTGGATAATATATCGATATGAAGATTGGAATCGCCAGTAGTCGCGAATATCTCCTTCTTCCCTAATCCAAGATTGGAGAAAGAAGATCTAAGAGGGACCTATGGAGAATGTAGTCAGAAATCCATCATAGAGTCCGACCAAAATGACCGAATTAATTATCCCCATCAAGAAACTTAGACTACTAAATAGAAAAGATTTGAAAATCATGGCATGGGTCTCCTTTTTTTCTTTCTTTAGAGTTTTCTATATGCACAATTTCTCGATGTTTCGATGAGAATTTCTTGACTTTCCATATATAGAAAGAGATGGACTATAAATGACATCTCTTATGTCAATAAGACCGAAGGGATGGATATTAAATGATAGGAAGTTCTAGGAAGTGAAATAGAATGAAATAGAGCCACTTTGGGCTTCCCTATGAAATGAGGCATGGAACGGAGCCACTACAAAGAAATTATGGGAGTTATGAAAGAAGCTTCGGACTCATATTGTTCATGGGTTGAGAGAGGGTGTTGAACTCTAGGAGGTCGAATCCCCCCTTGTTCCTTAGTAGCTCAGTGGTAGAGCGGTCGGTTGTAAACTAACTGGTCGTAGGTTCGAATCCTACTTGGGGAGATTTTATTCATTCTTTAATGTAAGAATAAAGAATGGAATTAAAGGGCTTGCTTTGACCCTTAGGAGTAGGTAACCCATTCGCTATCCTTGTTTCTATTTCTATTGCATTCTATCTCATCGTATCACATTCTGTTCTACGATTCCACTTCGACAAAAGGAAAGAGCATACCTAAGTTCAATAGCTTTACGTTCGCTATCCCGATCATGATTTTCCTACCCTCAGGGGGAAAGTAAAGGCCCTTTCCCCTTTGGAAGGCTGTGGGCGAGGAGGGATTCGAACCCCCGACACTGTAGTTCGTAGCCACGTGCTCTAATCCTCTGAGCTACAGGCCCAGTTGTCTCCACTGGATCTCTTCCCGGGGGTACCCCT